>NC_056726.1:880406443-880433943 GCF_019279795.1 Protopterus annectens
TTGTGGTGCCATTTAGACCAGATTACATGTGGCCAGTGGACACATGTGTGAAATGGATGGCTATGTATGGGGCGATATTGTTTTTTGGGAACAGATTGCCCTTTTTTTTTTCAGGTGAGAGTGGGATGTTGGTGAGGGATAGTAGGTATATTTGGGGAGGTAGGTTGGGTAGGTTAACAGACAAGACAAACAAGATATATACGGGGGCAGTATATGACACATGTGGGTGGCAAACACCTTGCTGGGGAGGGGTGTTGGGAATTCAAAAGCCCATGAGCCCCCTAGTGGAAACAGTGGGACTGAGGTCTCCACCCATGGGCAGTCACCACTGCACTTTCGCAGCCCCGAAGGTGGCTCTGCTGGGGGCTGAGTTGGAGAGCCAGACTGACCCTCTAGTCATGACATGCATCCCTCGAGCTGGCTTAGCAGATCTCAAACCTCCCTGCGGATCTTGCTATACACCATGACCCGGACCTGGTGACGGGTGACAGGCTCCTGTCCTTGCCCGCTCCCAGGGGGGCAAGCCCCATCCCCTGATGTGGTTCCACCTGAAAGTGGTGCAGGACCAACAGACGAGGAGGTCCTGGGTTGGCCCCAGATGTGCTGGTGCCCGGTGCCACGGCCAGCTGAGGTGGGACAGGTGGGTCTGCTGGGACCTGCATTTCCATACATGCTATGGTGTTTATGGTTTATCAACATATGTGGGTTTGTAATAGTCAACACATTCCAGGATTAGGTATAACAGCATGCATAGATATTCCCATTAACCCAGACACCAGTTATGGAACAGTTGCATAGCAAATGGAACACATGCAATTATGGGACCACAGTGGTAATAACAACAGCATGCAGGTACATTGATGGCACCATGCCACCAATGTTGAAGTATTTCAACATAGCACATGGATAGAAACACATTTATATAATTATCAAACAATAGGACATATGTCCCAACATTACACTGGAGTCATCACATATCAGTTGAGGTGGGTATTTAGTGTATGACTGGAGATATGGTGGGGGGAGAGAAAGATGTCAATAAACAACTAGTATATTCCTGTAGTTCGCATTACTTTCCTAGTCAGTGCTGTTATCTATACCTTACAAGTATTACTACACTACCCTATTTCCTTAGGTTGGACAGTGATATGGCTGTCGACAACTACATACATGGACTGGTTTTACCACCCCTACACACCTCTTACCTGCTATACCTGTGGAGGAATTGTTTGTTAACACTGTTTCTACACATACTCGCAGATTCCAGGTTGATGTTATGCACATTCCTGTCCATCTCTTTTTGCACAGACTCTGGCCATGTCTTGACCACATGCAGGTGAACCGGGAAATATGTAGACTATTGCCCTCTTCAACCTTTAGTGACTTACAACACTCTTATACAGGATTTCCTTGGCAGTTATATTATGCAGCCCATTGTGGGTGACAGTGATCAGTGATACCTTATTATTCAGAGCAACTACAACACTCACAATGCCATACAATACCAGAGTAAACAGTACCAGTACACGGTATCAAGCTTTTATTTCTTGGCCCAATGTTCTTATCTGATGGATCTGTGGGAGCAATGTTTGTTAGCACTACCTGAATGTTGCCAAACAAAGTACCAGATTTCACATTAGTATTATGCACATACATCTCTCACTGTTACTGTACACACTCTGGTCACAGCTTGACAACATGGGGGTGTAGATGGGACATACGTGGCTTATTACTCTCATAACATTTTGGGGAGTTGCTAGTGTGACAGGTTTGTTCTTATAGATGTGTGTCAATCAGTTGTATTTCCTGTTTGCTGCCTAAACATCTGGGATCATCCCACTGATTTCCCAGGGGGACATGGTGACAGGCAGCACATATGGGCAGATAAACTGGACATTCTGGACTTATCTGTACAGTTGTGGGTTATGATTCTGTATGCAGCCTACTTCCACTCCCAGGATTCAGATTGGCTGTGTCTGCTAAAACTAAAACACTGTCCATCACAGTTGTGTGTGCTATATAAATATTGCTGTACATCTCTTATCTGATTTTGTCTTATACTTCTATTGTGGTTTTACATTCTGAACTTGTATTACAACACTCTTATATAGGATTTCCTAGGCAGTTATATTATGTAGCACAGTGTGGGTGACAGTGATCAGTGATACCTTTTTATTCAGAGCAACTGCAACACTCACAATGTCATACAATACCAAAGTAAACAGTACCAGTACAGGGAATCATTATTTTATTTCTGGGCACAGTGTTTGTTTCTGATGGACCTGTGGGAGCAATGTTTGTTAGCACTACTTGAATGTTGCCACACAAAGTACCAGATTCCACATTACTATTATGCACATACATCTCACTCTGTTACTGTACACACTCTGGTCAAAGCTTGACAACATGGGGGTGTAGATGGGACATACTTTGCTTATTACTCACATAACAGTTTGGGGAGTTGCTAGAGTGACAGGTTTGTTCTTATAGATGTGTGAAAATCAGTTGTATTTCTTGTTTGCTGCCTATATGTCTGGGATCATCCCACTGATTTCCCAGGGGGACAGAGTAACAGGCAGCAGATATGGGCCACTTTACTGGACATTCTGGACATATCTGTACAGTTGTGGGGTATGATTCTCTATGCAGACTACTACCACTCCCAGGATTCAAACCATGGCTGTGTGTGCTAAAAATACAACAGTTCACATCTCAGCTGCATGTGCTATTCAGATTTTGTTTCCTGGCTTATCATTGTTTTCTCTCTATGTGTCTCTCAGTTTTACTAAATGACCTCTGGGGATTACACCAGTCATATACAGACATTCCTACACATTTTATTTATGTTGCACAGTGTGGGTAACACTGCTTAATACAGCAGTACTATTAAGTGATTGCAAATCTACATTACCATATGATACCAGATTAAACACATGCAGTCCAGCAGTTAGACCTTTATTGTCAGGTTATTATGCTTTTATTTACATACAACCTATATGAGACTCCTCCTGCCATATTCTCTGCTGTATGTAGTACTTGCCTTAAACAATACAGGTTTTATACTGGAAATTAACTTACTAATACTTTTAGATTTGTTCCCTATAACAGTACATGCAAAAGTATTGCTATCCTGCCTCACTTCACAACCTCTCCAAGCAACATCCATGGGCCTCCTGGTTTGTGACTTGCTCACTTGCCACTGTGAAGGACATAAGAGGAATATTTAGCCATACCTATCCATAATATACATGAGCTGGCAATTAGTGAAGTGATACTTACACACAGCTGGGACCACCCCAGCCGTCCTGGCCTCTTGGATCCACTGAGCCAAGAGATCCCCCTTTCACCACTTCAGGTCGGCATAGTGATGCCTGACCTGCTCACTAGTTCGAGGTATGCCAGTGACACTGGTGAGGTCATGGGAGAGATGGTCCCAGGCTTCTGCTTTATATTGGGGACCCCATTACTGGCCCAGCAGCAGTCTCTGCTCATGGTCTTTGACAAGGAGTCCTGCCATGACTCTGGACTCCTGGATGCCCCAGTGCTATGCCTGAAAGTGCACTCCCTCTCCCCTTCCTGACATGGTGCCTGCAAGGGGAAACTACAACCAGTTATGAGATATATTCCTGCCTGTTGGGTTTACGTAAGACTGATTTCCTGCACTTTGCCATGATTGGATGGTTTTGAAAAGGCTAAGCTATGGGCACACCTGCTTACCTAAGGTTAGCATTGTTTAACGGGGTATACCACTGGGCAAATTGAGTTAGCTGGACCTACACATTGCTTACACCTACCTAGCTGGCCTGTGCAATGCTTAGCGTTGCTTAATATTTACTTTGCATTATATTTGCTTTTTGGCATTGATGTATTATTCATTACATGTTATATATATGTTTGGTATCCATGACTCATGTGTACATACACTGTATGGGGTCCTTGTGTTTACTAGGGGACTTCAACACTGTATTACAATTACACCTCACATCTGGGCTTACTTCAGTACTCCAGTTCACATATTCATGTTATGTAGTAGGTTATAGAACATATGACTGTATATTGATTCCTTTCACATCTTCAGTTTGATTTTACTATAATGAGGATTTGTTTGGGGATACCTCAGTCTTATGTACTGGTGTGCTGGCTTGGTGGTTAACTACTGTGACTATAGTGTATAGGGTCCTGGCTTCAAGACCTGCAAGGCTGTTCATTTTGTTGCTGGGCAGAACAGCGGCTGTTGAATACAGAGTGATTAAGGCACTTTTAAGCACTTGTAAGCGGGTTTGGGTGGGTTTGCATGAGGGTAAGCTATGCTAACCTTTGGTAAAATATGCTTACAGATAGTTAGCTTCCATATTGCTTAACCTGTGTGCGCATTGCTTACCCCTGTGCAAATGGGCTTAAACCTGCTTACTGGTGCTTACATATGCTTACTACTGCTTAATAGTGCTTACACTTGCTTATTAGTGCTTACTCCCACTTACCACTGCACTAATTTAGACAGTAATGTCTAATGGTTCTTGAGAAGGTGGGGGATTTGGAAGCTATATGGAGTTATCATTCATTACACATTTTACCTTCCATTTGTATCCCTGATTCCTGTGTACATATACTGTATGGGGCACATGTGATTATCTGTGGACTTTGCAACATTATGACATTGACACCTCACATCTGCATTTAATGCAGTACTCCAGTTCACAAATATATGCTATTTAGTAGGTTACACAACTAAAAATATTGGTCATAACATGATTTGACATGGAAATGGAATGTGCTGCAGTGAGACTCGAACCAGAAATAACCACTCGTAAAGCAAATGCTCTGTCCATTACACTATTGCAATACTGCTTCAGTTGCATATATCTTACTTTTTATCATCTTCTGCCATTTAAGCTGTATTAACCGTAGCTATGCGATGGGCAAACCCTCGCACCTATGGTTAAATTTAATCTGTTTCATAAAAAATAAAAGTATCTTTATATTGTTTGTGTTTACTATTGCTCTTGTACACGTGTGGGGATATTACTGGGGGTGTGCGGACACCAATGAGCGGTCTCACTCATTCTTTTAGGGCTTTCTGCTGTTCTTCGTTGCAGGGGCATGTATATTCTGAGAGCTCTGCTCTCAGACATACCCCCCTGCACTCTTACACGCTCCATGTAAGATTAGGAGCTCAGGCAGCATGCCTCATTAATACGCATGGCATGCTGACGTCCTGCTCTTAAAAGGCCGCTTCCATGCAGGGCTAAGCTAGTCCTGCACAGAAGAATAGTGAATCCGGGAGAATATGTTTCTCCTGTGTAAAGTTAAACTCACAGAATGCCAACATATACAAACATGCTGGCCAGTTTCTTTACAAACCAAACCCAGCAAGCTCACTACTCACTTGGATAGCTTTACTGAGATCACTTTTCTCCAACTCTTACAGCCACATTGCTTCCCAATCTCTTTGTACCTTATTGATCCTCCTCATACTGCAGTTATTTCCTAAACTCTTATTTTTCCTCCTTCTCTCACACTGCATCACTAACTACAATCCCTCTTCTGTCCATTTATCTATTTTCCTGCTCATTCCATAAAGTCCCTTTTCATACCTCTCATCATTTTTTTAAGTTAAGTCATAGGAAACTGCTAAGGTAATTTGGCATCTGCTAGCATTGCTGTTTTGGGGAATATAAGCTCATTATACACCTATGTTAATGTTACTCTTTATCAAATTTATCTCCTTAGATTGAAGCATTTATGTTGTCTGTCTGTAAATTATTACTGAACTTAAAAACACCCAAAGTTTGATCTTTTCCCTGCAGCCATCATGCATTTAATATTGCTACTGTATGTTATTTCTATATTCAGTGATTAATCAATTTACGTTAATTTCTCTCATGTTAAAATGCTATGTTCATGTAAGAAATATTTAAAAATATTTACAAATCATGTAAATAAGCTCATGTATAAATGTTGTTACCCTGGAATTATAAATGTACATGTGTATCTTAAATGGTAGCTTTCCACCGTGGGTCTGCTCTGAAAATGGGTTTTACTCAGTCAGACTTTTCCTGGTCGGTAAAAACAAATTATCTAACTAACTAACTAACTAACTAACTAACTAACTAACTAACTAACTAACTAACTAACTAACTAACTAACTAACTCACTCACTCACTGACATTTCTTCTTAACAAACAGGTACCACAATTGGCTAAACTTCTGGTGTCATTTAAAGGGGATCCAGTATCTGTCTGCCTGGGGCGACATGATCAACAAACCACAATGCTTTGCCAGAGATGGTCTGCACTTGTCACCCCTGGGATTCAGGTTACTGGCTAAGGATCTTGCCACCCATATAGTGCCTTTATTAGGCAAGGCTCAAAGGCAAAACCACCACTGTAACAGGTACAAGTATGCAAAATCTGAAGGTAATGCTGTTCAATGCTAGAAGTCTAAACCTCAAAATGCACTCTCTCGAGGCACTCCTAAAAATGGAGAACATTGATATCTGTGCAGTAACTGAGACCTGGTTCAAGGCTCAAGAGAGCACCCCTGCAATACCAGGCTACAACTCTTACTACACTTTTTGGCCACCAAACCAGGATTGAAACACTAAAGGTGGAGAAGTGTCCATATTCACCAAGGATATTCACACCTCCAGGCTAGTTGCCCAAAACAATGCATCCAAAATTCTCCAGGTGCATCTAACACTAGGTAAGACTGCAATCCAAATGTTAGCTTGCTACAGATCCCCCACCATGTCCCAAGATTCTCACTACACCTTTCTAAACATACTGGAAAATATTAAGATACAATCAAACACCCTAATACTGGGTGATTTCAACTACCCTGCCATTAACAGGGAAAACTACTCATGTACCAACACCTTTGCCCAACGGTTCTTGGAATTTATAAATTCCAACACCCTGGATCAACTAATCCATAGTCCCACCAGGAGCTCCAATATCCTGGACCTGGTCATTATCAACAGGGGAAATCGATGCTCCACACCAGTGGTCACCCCCTCATTGGTTAGGTCTGACCATAAGCTAATCACCCTTGACATCCACATCCCACCCCCACTCCCCAGTAAGGAAACATCCGTAAAAAACTTTGCCAAGGCCAACTTCATGCTACTCAAGTCAGAAGTGACAAACTTCATGACACCCATGCAGATGGGAACTGAAAGTTCGACTGCTGAATCCTATACTAAAGCACTGTACAAGCACATCTACTCATGCATGAATCATGCCATCCTAAATAGAACCAAGATGCTCTCCTTCAAAAAAAGGAAGTGAATCTGGTACTCCCCTGTCATAAACAAACTATACAACAGAAGGAAGAAACTGCTGCAGAAAAGAGAAAAATCCCAGGATGCAAAAAACTCCCTTACCAGCCTCAGTAAGAAGCTGAGATCCCTCATAAAATCCTCCAAAGCTAGTTACGAAAATAAAATTGCCAACGATTTCAAAGACAACTACAAGGCATTCTATAGCTATGTCAATAATCTAAATGGCAATGCTCAGATCTACTCTGAGCTACAACAGAATGGCATTATATATACTGATCCCAAGGACATTTGCCAATATGCTGGCAGATTGATTCAGTGCCAACTTCATCCCCTCTCACCCCCTAAATAGCCCATCTCAATACCGAAAGATTGCCAAATTCCAGTAACCATGGCCAAACAGGTAAAAACCACACTCTGCAAAGCTAAGAATACAGCATCCATGGGACCAGACAACATCCCGGACTGTGTACTACATGAACTACAAAATGAACTGGCACCTCACCCAAGTGTCATGTTTAATCATAGCCTTACCTCAGGCTTCATGCCCACTGATTGATGCACAGCTACAGTTATCCCACTCCACAAGGGGGGATCCACCTTTGATTCTGGGAACTACCATCCCATCAGTCTGATGAGCCTGATCTGCAAAGCCATGGAATGTATTATCATGGAACTTATAAACAAAGACATTGGCAACCTTCAAACACTGGACCCCACCCAATTTGGGTTCATGAAGGGCCGATCGTGTCTCCTGAACCTGACTGACCTCTTCAAATCAGTCTCCAGAGCCATAGATGAGGGTAAGGCAGGCTACACAGCCTATCTGGACCTTGCCATGGGCTTCAACACCATCCCCCACTCGGGAATCATAGATAAACTTACTAAGCTGGGCATAAATCCCTACATCACTTGATGGATTGCCAACTGGCTTACTGACAAAATCCACACTGTAAAAGTAGCCAACTCCAAATCCAGCTCCAGACAAGTGACAAGTGGAGTACCTCATGGTTCAGTCCTGAGAGTGCTCTTGTTTGGCATCTACTTCTCTGAAGTACAGGACAACACTAAGGGAATCTGGCTAACAAAGTTTGCAGATGACTGCAAACTGGGAGCTATTATTAAATACCCAAATTATGTGGATAATCTACAAAAGGGCCTTACAGAAACAGATGCTTGGTGCCAGAGCCATGGGCTCAATCTCAATTCCAAGAAGTATATAGTTATCCTCTTTGGGAAAAAAACATGTACCCATGAATTACCACATAGGTGGCAGTACGCTAAACACTGAAAGTGTGATAAGATTCTTAGGAGCACAGGTAGACAGTGGTCTAAACTTCGATAACCACATCGTCACAACAGTCACAAAATCCTTCTATGTGGCACACCTCATCTCTAAGGGATTTTCATCCATAAAAAAGGAGGTCATTGTCCCACTGTACTCATCCCTCATTAGACCCATCATAGAGTACAATGCCCCATTTGGTATGTACCTCATAAGACATCTGCAACAACTGGAAAGGCCGCAGAAACACCTCACTAAAAGAATCTCAGGCCTAAGGCAGATGCTCTATTCTGACCATCTAAAAACACTCCAGCTATACTCTGTCGCATATCGTCTACTCAGAGGCGATCTCTGCTTAACATACAAGGCCATGTCAAACCCAGAACTGTTGGACATGCTACACTTAAAGAAATCCCAATCCATCAGAGCCACATGCTTCAGGGACCTAAACCTTGTCATCACAATGAACAAAACATACTGGAGGGATAGGTTCCTGACCTAGAGACTCCCCATACTCTGGAATAAAATGCCCATACATGTCAAGCAGAGCACCTCCTTGGCCCTCTTCAAAAGGAACCTTGACGACTGGATGGGAGATAGAAAATTTACCCTGAGGATCATATCAGTCACCCTGCTAGACAGGGGTCCAGGGAAGTAAATCTTGTGGGAAAAAATAGCCAGAGAATTGTTATGGCTAGGCTTGTATAGGCCCTAGGGTGGATAGCCTAGTACCAACCTATGAACCTATGTGTATCCATATTCCTGTGGATAATGGATGAATATGGAAACATCTGACACACAACAGGTATTGGCCATCATGATCTACACAAATAACAGACATCAACACATATTACAAATGAAAAGATATGTGTCAGCAGTTGAACAATATGAATGTTCACTTTATTAAGAGGAACAGAGTAATCAAGTTTTTTGAGTTACTGTTTACACATATATAGGTACACTAAGCAATACTGTTGTAATATTATGGAAAACTTCAAAATGCATAGTCATCAGTGGCCTAGGTGCCAAAGGCATCAGTGATATACCACTTTACTGGATGTATGAAGTGATGCCATTTTATGTTTGAAAACAGTTGTACCTGTACAATATTATTAAGATTACTAAATAAATCCAGCACAGGGGAATATAAAACATACTTATATGGAGAACAGTTAGCACATCTTATTAATTATCCAGATGATCTAATTGTCAGAATGGCTACTTGATACTTATAAAAGGCTTGTATCTGATATATTTGGGGTACATATATATTTCTAAATTCTGCTGGAATGCTTAGGTATATGTAGTATTATGACACTGTAGGCATCCATCAGAAGTCGACACATCTCAGCAACCATCCAATGAAGCTACTTTGCATCCCTCTGATGCAGGTCACCAAAACAAAGGTAAATCTGCACTGCAATCTGGCAGATCCTTGTACATCACTGATGGTCCTTTGCAATCCATTTCTAAATGTCGATCATCGTGAAGTTCCATGGTCTGGCTCTCATGCGATGCTACACTCCAGTGTAGATGGTCAGCATCTGGGTGGTCTCCTCCTCATTCCAATTGGGTGCTCGGACATGGAGAAGCCTTCTGGAAGTAGCCATCTTGATAATGTCAATGGAAAAATACTCAGAGCTGACAATTGTTCACTGAGGTCCCACTTCATTCACAGGTAGCAATGGTCTGATCTGTAAATGTATCAAAATTGGTATTTAAAAGTAGCACTTATGTCGTGTTATCAGATCATTGGAAGATAATGGGCATGTGCTACACATGGTACCATTTAATGACACCTATTGGGTACTTGCCTTGATTACCTTCCCATTATGCTGAGCTGTTGGTGAATGTGCCGAATGTTGAGAATTTACATAGACATGCACAAATGGGATTTCAGAAACTTGAATTTTAATGCACCTCATTAATTATGTATGGTGCAAATGGTACTTAAAAGATGCATGCACATAGCAGTTGTTGAGTCATAGGAAACTGCTAAGGTAATTTGGCATCTGCTAACATTGCTGTTTTGGGGAATATAATCTCATTATACACCTATGTTAATGTTATTCATTATCAAATGTATCTCTTTAGATTGAAGCATTTATGGAAAATGTTTCAATTATGAAATATGTTTGTAACATACAGGTGTTGACAACTCCATCAAGGGCAGTTGTGCATACAGATGTAAATAAAACTGAACAGTACATAAAGACAGATTTAGGGATTATCCTCATATCTTGTGCGTGGCTCCATATACTCTGTAGTGTATGTACAGAAAACAATGGATTCTGACATAGTCTGCATGTTGTTATGTACTGTGTTTGGCTGTTATGGATATTTACTCATTGATGATTCGTAAAAGAAGTGCTACAACGTCTGGGCCAATACAAAAAGAATCCATACTATTTGCTGCCTGCTTACGGATCCTGAAGTCTATTTCTGTAAGCTCTTCAATCGATAACTTACCATACCTCTCGACCTGGAAACATCAAAAATCTGGACAAGGCCCATGAAAAATAGGTACAAATCTGTATGCTGATTAACATCTAATTTGCATACATAATTACGTAACCTCACCCACTCAGATGGAATTGTGGGATACCAACTTTCAAATGCAAACTGAAGGACAACCAAAACATGGCACCAGGGTCCCTCTGCAGCCATTCCAATGTCCTATTACCTGGCTATTTGCCCCATTTACCATAAACACTAATGTGTGTATAGTGTGTATACTGCTTTACTTCTATAATGATTATATAGGATTATTATTTTTTTTTCACATTTTGCAGCACAAACACTAACAGACAACTGCTAAGCGAAACAATACTGTCTCACGATGAAACTAGACTTGGTTGCTCACACTTTCACAGGCCCTGACCCTGACCCTGAACCTAAAATGCAAGACCTACTCAGCAGGGACACAGTTTTTTCCATATAGATGATTTACTCTACAGCAGGCATGATGACTCCTCCTCTGACAGACAGAATAATAGGTAGCCCCTCCAGACAGAAAGTATTCTATAAATATAAACCCTTCCTTCCATCAAGCTTACCTTCCCAGAGTAAGTATGTACCTCTGTCTGAGCTTTCTTGCCACAATGCAGTGACATCCTTTCTTTTACCAAACATTTTATGCCACATAGCTCATACTACTTGCTGTTAGACATGTCTTCATTGACTTTCTCCATGCATCTGTTGTCAATTTTTATTGCACCTACTATCACTGGACCAGCATACCAGCTCCCACAGGAAACCTCTGTTTTCCATTTGAAGTCAGACTACAACCTAGGACGTATTTCCTTCTTTATATACACAAGCCAGAATCCCAAAAAGGAAGAGGACATGAAAAGGCACCTTTTTCACATTTTAATTCTCATTTTCTGACATGACAGTGCAGCATAAAGGCACACACATTATGAAGGAAACACATTTAGTTATCACCTCCTCCTCAATGCTGCCCATTTGTGCAACAGACAATGTAAAGGAACATCACTGAGCAACTCCAGAGCAAAGAATGGAAGAGCACTTTGTGTGCTAAAAGAATAGCTTTTTATGACTTTCTCAAAATTTTCCAGTTCTACTTTCACCATAGATCCTGCTTAAGATTCAAAGGTAGAATAAAGTGCACATTCAGCTCAAATGTATACAGGTACCACTCAAGTGAAATCTATTAGTAATCCAAGAGACATTTTGTATACAATCACCATGACAACACTATAATGTGTGGATACAGCTGGATTATTTATTTATCTGATTACTGTGGAACACCTTCTATCTTAAAACATATAGATAAAAAAAAAGATTACTAGAAACATAATTTTCTCGACTCTAATTCAGAATTCAGTCATAAAAAATATCCTAGCTAGAATCTCTTAACACTGCAAGCTTTATTCAGTCCCCCTCAAATCACTACTAAAAAAACAAGTACAAATTGATGTCAGTCTTTTAGAACTTCAAAATTAATTTTAGATAGCACATTTGGCAGTTAGCACAGAGGGATAAGGCTATGACCTGTGCATCTTCAGGTACATGGTCTGACTTCCTCAGCCGTCATTTGCCTATTGTGTAACCTTGAGCACTAACACTTAACCAGTCAGTGCTTTGGGACATTTGGGCCAGACTCCTTAGTGGTCTCATGACCTGCATGCCTAGTAATGATCTATGTACCCATTTTATCATAGCAAGAATTTCATTAGGGCCAGAGGCTATGCCAGCATATAATTTTGGTAAGGCAGAGAACCAATGCTTGACAGTAGTTCATTCTGCTGCAGGGCATAAAAAGTCTACACATACATTCATATGGACAATACTACAACTTTAAGGCAGATCAATATATCAACAATTCACCTATCTGTCTTTGGGATGTGTAAGAAAAACATGGACCTTGGCAAAAGTCCACATAGACTGACTCTGCAAAGAATCCACACCAGACAGGTGCTAAACTGTAGAAATAGAAGCTGTGAATAATAACTCCTGTACCACTGAGTATTTCATGTGAACAACAATGGTGTCTAACAAAATGGCCATGAAATTGTTAAATGTCACAGAAGAACAAGGTTGAACATTGTTTATATTCGCCTCCTCTCCCTACCTAAATACACACACACAGACACACACACACACACACACACACACACACACACACACACACACACACACACACACACACACACACACACACACACACACACACACACACACACACACACACACACACACACACACACACACACACACACACACACACATGTTCTGCCTCAAGACATGTAAAGTTTGCTCCCCTTTGCTGTGGTAAATCACTGGCCTCATGCACAATTTCGCTCAGTGTCTGTCAGCACAATCACACACTTTCTATGTCCGCAGCCTTTTGCAGTCACATTCACACAACTAACACATTTGTTTTGTAACACAAGCAATTAATATTACTTTGTTTTCATCACATAAAGGCAGTTGCAGAACTTTGTCTTTAACATACTAACAGCAGCAAAAACTTGTTTGCGATTTAAAATAAGAACGATGTTGTTGTATTCCTATGTACTGCTAATTCATCACATTATAAGCCCACTGTTATAAATGAGCCACGTGTGTAACACAGGTTGTAAACTGAACATATTCAAATTCTAGAGATGGCATACAAGTACAGTTATCTAAGTAAATTACCTGTGTGCCTTAGTTTGTGTTACACAGCAAGGAAGCAGATATGAGAAAAGCAGCCATGGCACACACACACACACACACACACGCACACACAGTCTGACCCCAGTCTTCTTACTGGTCAGAAAGACTGTCTTACTTAAATGCTGAGTCTTCTCCCGCTTGCAAACTGCTGCTGTTCCATGAGTCTTCTCCCACTCACAAACTGCTGTTGTTCCATGCTGACTCTGAGTCTACTCCCGCTCGCAAACTGCTGCTGTTCTGAACAAAATAATCCAAATGCTACTGTTCCCCAAGTGCTGCCATTCCCACTCACAAACTGCTGCAGTTCCATAAAATAATTCAAATGCTGCCATTCCGTTCCAAACAAAATAAAATAATCCATCCTCGCAGAACAAAATAAAATAATGCATTCCCTTCAGTGCTGCTGTTCCTGCTCGCATAGCAGCCAGGCTAACCGGAAATGCCATGTGAGCTCCTTGAGCTCATTTCTGACAGTCTGGAAGCCCTGACGATGCTGACGTCGTCGCGCATGTGATGATGTCAGCACAAAGAGTGCAAAAATCAAAAAAAGAAAAGAAAAAAATCGTAAATGAAGGTGTTCCACTTGGGAATTGTGGCACCCCTTCATTTGGACCTCAAAACTCGTTTTTTACCGAGTAAATTGGTATGGTTGGGAGGTATGTAACTTACTGATACTCTCTGTTGATGTGGATGGCATTCATTGCTCAGAAAAGGTTGTTTTTCTGTAAGATCATCAGGTATAACATTTCATATGACAAATTGTTTTTGAAGACTTATGTCTGTAGGATGCAACTGCATTACAGCTACAGCCATCACACATTTCTGTTGTACACATATATTATATGCAGTATGTTTCTGTGAAATGGATACAGACTGTAGATCCTGTGGTAGGATGGTGTTGTTTGTGGTCATTAATTCACTAAACACCCACTGTAAGGTGTTTAAGTCCAGCAGACAGCCTCTACAGATGTCACAAGTTATGTTGCTTTTACAATTGTTATGTATTCAGGAATTGTTGCGTGTTTTTGTATGCCACACTGCAATAGTCACAATGAGTATTTCATAGAAATTTGCATTGCACAGGAATGTGTAGTGTTTTCAGTGGCATAAACTGTCCACATAATCATCTCCCTTGGTTGGCTCCCACATGAATCTGAATGTGTGCATATCACTGTCTTTCAGATGGCATACAGACCTAGGTATGACAATTTCTCCCCAGAGGAAAATTAAATTTGCTGCTCACCAACAACATGAACAGAGACTCCTTGGACTGTCAGAGAATACAGTAAAAATTGAAGTCTGGGCCAGCCTCACCAACATGATTAATGTGGTTGGAGGTCACAAAAGATCCTGTGTGGCCTGTCGACAATGCTGCTTCGACATAGTCTTTCGTGGAGCCAACAGGGTACAACAGTATGAGAGACTGAGGGATTCCACCAGTGGTAACCCACCATTGAACCTCTCCTTATGAAATCACAATATTTGTTGCATCCTTGCATACACTAAGTGGGGAATGCCACATACCTGGGGGTGTCACTTTGCGTAACATTGATGACTACAGAGCAAATCATCACATATTGCTGTTGCATGCATATTCATGTTTGCCATTTTTAATTTTTAGCAGCAGAATTTCATCATGCACAGGGAACCACACGGGATGATGATAATCGATGTAAGTGTAATAACAGGTAGCCATACAACTGCAGTACAAACAGAGCAGTGCAATCAACATGCATAATGTTGACTGCATTAATGTTCACAGGTCCATCTACTTCTGCACAATAGCAGGAAACGGCAGCTGAGTGTCTCCTTACAGTGTTACTGGGACCAATACCTGTTATTGCCTCAGCCTCCTGTCATGCCACTGCTGTTTACTGTCATGTTGATATTTCCTTAATATTGTAACCTACTGGTAAATCCACTGGGGGCACAAGCAATGCAGGTGCAAATACAGAAAGACCAGGTATGTTACCACAACATATTTATAGGTTGCAACAAAATGTAGCAGACCTGTGTTGCATGACATTAATGCTGCTGTTTCTCTACACAGGGACATCTAGCCAACAGGTGTACTATACATTATATGAATATCAGCAGCCCCTTTTACTGTGTCATATATGTCATGATGTCAGTATTCTGTTGCCTGCAAACATGACTGTGTTGCCTTTCTGTTTATGTTGCCACTGCAGGATCACAATAGAACACACAAACTCACAACAGTGGGAGTCTCTCAATTGTATTCTATTGCCTATCATGTCATTGGTTTTATTCCTGTTGTTGTCCCCCATTAATCCTGTGTCCTTCTACCCATTCATAGGACAGACTGCATCAACATCATCACCAACTGCACAAACAAGTGGTAAATCTATGTAAAACCTACTGTATGTTTTAACATTGTTGGAATGGTCCATGCTAGCAAAGATGTGATGAATAATGCTGACTTTGCTTCCCTACAATAGTCGCATTTCATTCCTTTCCTCCCATGCCATCTTATAGGATCATAGGTTCATAGGTTCATACTAGGCTATCTGCCCTAGGGCATTTATAAGCCTAGCCAGAGTGTGTTTGGCTTTCGCCACCCATTTTAAATTAACTTTGCTATGCCCTTTTTCGAGGTTAGTATACTGTGCCTCTGTCTAACAGTGACACAGAAGTGATACCCGGGGTAAACCTACGATCTCCCATCCACTCATCAAGATTCCTCTTGAAGAGAGTCAATGAGGGACTCTTCCTAACCTGGACTGGGATTTTATTCAAGCGTGAAGGGAGCCTCTGGGTTATGAATCTGTCCCTCCAGCATGTCCTATTTATTTCAGAGCTGAGGTTCAAGTCTCTCCAGCGCGTAGCTCAATGGGATTTGGATTTTTTTAGGTGCAGCATGTCCCTTAATTCTGGGTTGGACAATGCTTTATACGTCAGGCACAGATCACCTCTGAGCAGGCAGTATGCCACTGAGTAGAGCTGGAGTTTCTTTAACCGGGCAGCATATGGCATCTGTTTGAGCCCTTTGATCCTCTTGGTGAGGTACTTTTGGGGTCTTTCCAGTTGCTGCAGGTGTTTGGTAAGGTACATCCCAAAAGGGGCATTGTACTCGATTATGGGCCTGATGAGGGATGAGAAAAGAGGCATGATGACCTCCCCTGATCTAGATGTGAATCCCTTCATGATTAGGTGGGCTATATAAAATGTTTTTCTAACCACTTTGCTCATGTCATTGTCAAATGAGAGATTGCTATCAACTTGGGTCCCCAGGTCCCTAATTACTTCTTCTGTACTTAATGGATTACCACATATGTGGTAATTTGTGGGCAGTTTGTTTTTGCCAAAGGGGATGACTATACACTTTTTGGCATTTAGCCTGAGGCCATGGCTCTGGCACCAGTAGTCTGTTTCTGTGAGGCCCTTTTGGAGGATGCTTGTGTTGGCTGGCGAGTCGATTATGGCACCCAGTTTGCAGTCATCTGCGAACTTGGTCAGCCACAGTCCTTCCGTGTTGGCCTGTACCTCCGAGAAATATATACCGAACAAGAGAGATCCCAGGACTGAGCCTTGTGGGACGCCACTTGTAACTGGTTTGGAGTCTGACATGGCTCCAGCAATTCTAACCATGTGGGTTCTGTCCTTGAGCCAGTTTGCAACCCATCTAGTGACATAAGGGTTTATATTTAAGCTGGTGAGCTTATCTATAATGCCCGAGTGGGGTATTGTATCGAAGGCTTTTGCGAGGTCCAGGTATGCTGTGTGGACCACCTTCCCTTCGTCAATGGCCTTGATGACGGTTTCAAAGAAGTCGACCAGGTTTAAGAGGCAGGATCTGCCCTTAACAAAGCCGATCTGGGTAGGATCCAGTGTCTGTAGGTCCCCAATATCTTTATTTATGAGGTCCATGATGATCCTTTCCATAGCTTCGCAGACCAAGCTAGTCAGGCTTATGGGGCGATAGTTTCCAGGGTCCGTTGAGGCACCACCTTTGTGGAGAGGGACCACTATTGCTGTACGCCACTCTTTGGGTACATATCCTGTAGTAAGGCTGAGATTGAACAGTAGTTTTATGTTTGGGTTTAGCTCTTCTTGGAGTTCATGTAGGACGCAGCCCGGGACACCGTCTGGACCCATTGATGCTGTGTTTTTTGCTTTGGAGAGGGCGGCTCTTACCTGAGCATCTGAGATGTCAGGGGGGCAGCACTCTGCTGGGATAGATATTTGCCCTTTTAGTGGGGAGTTTGCTGAACCTGTCAGCTGGCATGTTGGCAATGTCTGTGTGGTCGGTGTATTTTTTTGTCATTTTGGACTAATTCTGAGCATATCTGGGAATTCCCACCCAGGTTTTTAACATAACTAAAGAAAGCTTTGTGATTATCCTTAGTGTCCTGTGCGATTTTTCTCTCGAAGCTGGCCTTAGACGATTTTATGAGTGCCCGTAGTTTTTTGCTAATACTGATCAGAGATGCCTTCCCTTTTTGGGATTTTGCTCTATCATGTAGTAGCTTCCTCCTTCTATTGTATAGTTTCTTTATGGCTGGAGTCCACCAGACAGGACGTCTGCCTTTGGAGGATTGGGTCTTGGTTTTATTTGGGATTGCATGATCCATGCATTCCTGAAGGTGTTCATAGAATGCATTTATAAAGGATTCTGCGGTCTGGGCCGTATTTTCCACAGGCCCAGGGGCTTTGAAGGATTCCACCTCGGTTTTGAGGAGTATGAAATTTGCTTTAGAGAAGTTTTTCACTGTGGTTTTCTGGGCAGGGGGTGGGGTCAGGATGTGAATATCCAGTTGGATTAGTTTATGGTCTGATCTTACCAGTGAGGGATACACTTCTGGTCTGGAGCATAGAGTCCCCATGTTGGTGATGATCAGGTCCAGTATGTTTTCCACTCTTGTGGGAGTGGTAACAAGTTGTTCCATAGCATTTCAGTTTATAAATTCTAGGAACCTTTGGGCTAGGGTGTTGGAGCTAGAGTAATGCTCCCAGTCTATGTTTGGGTAGTTGAAGTCACCCAATATAATGGTGTTTGGAGAGACCTTCATATTTTCCAGTGTTCTCAGGAAGGCCAAGTGGGGTTCCTGGGTTTGGGAGGGTGGTCTGTAGCAGGCTATAAACTGGAAGGCAGTTTTACCCACTGTTAGTTGCACATGGATAGTCTCTGATGCTTTGTGCTGTGCCACCAACCTGGAGGTGTGGGTATCTTTGATGAATATTGATACTCCCCCTCCTTTTGTAGTTCAGTCCAAGCTTTGGGGCTGAAAAGCATGGTATGAGGTATAACCTGGTAGTGCTGGGGTGCTCTCGGGATCCCTGAACCAGGTTTCTGTTACTGCACAGATATCGATGTTCTCCATGCTAAGGAGAGTTTCGAGTGCGTGCATCTTGAGGTTTAGACTTCTGGCGTTGAGTAGCATTACTCTTAGTTTCTTATCCCTTGTGATACCTATGGAGGTGGGTTTGTCTTTTGAGCCTTGCCTAAAAAAGGCACTATGGGGGTAGCAAAAGTCTTTGCCAATATCCGAAAGCCCAGGGGTGACAGGTGCAAGCCGTCCTTAGCGAAGCATAGTGGCTTGTTGAGCATATCATCCTAGGCTGACAGGCATTGGATCCCCTTTGAATGACACCAATACTTAAGCCAATTGTTGAAATTGATCATCTTGTCTTCATATTGTGGCATCATTCTTGGTGAGGGTAAGATGCTACTCAAGGTCAGGGTCATACCGGCCTGGGCTACATGCTCAGAGAGATCCTCTATGTCTCTTTTCATGTAGTCCAGGGAGGTACGTCTCAGGTCATTCACA
This sequence comes from Protopterus annectens, assembly GCF_019279795.1. NCBI lineage: Eukaryota > Metazoa > Chordata > Ceratodontiformes > Protopteridae > Protopterus > Protopterus annectens. The sequence continues at coordinate 880,425,975 of NC_056726.1, forward strand.
CCAGCATGGACAATGACTGAGTCATATTTGTACTTGCCTTGGAGTGACCTGAGTGCTTGTGTTATGTGGCGGATCCTAGCGCCCGACAGGCTGCTCACCACAACCTTCTCCTTGTTCAGCCTGGTGAGCAGGACGGCAGTGTGCCTGACAATAGAGTCACCTATTACAAGTGTATCAGGTGTGTTGTTTAGCCTTAAGGGCTGTGACTGTTTGGCACACTGGCTTTGTGAGATATGTGTTGCATGTGTGAGGTGTGTGTTATGATTATATTCATCACATATGTTGGGTATGATAGACATGTAACATAATTGCCATGTTATATAGATTCTATGACAAGACAATTGCATTGAGATATATGTGTCATATGTCTTTAATGATATACAGCATGGGATGTAAGCACATTGTCCTGATCTGTATCATCTTTGTCCTCTTTATACCTGTTATATCTGATGACCTTATATCAACACAGGACACTGACATGGTGATACAGTCCAGCACAGATGATGGCAGTCATGTAGATGTGGCTGTTGCCACAGATCTGGAGAAAATCTTGACCAGCCTTTCTGATAATGAAGGGACATCGGATGGTGAGGCCTGTAAACAACAGACCCGTATTGAGATTGCTACTGATATTGACTGTTCCCTACAATACATTGATACTGCCCATCATAGTAGATGTAGGAGTGCAGCTCATGTGCATGGGCACATATCAGAAGGTGTCTGCCAATACCTACAGGCAAATGAACATTCCCAACAATGTCATGGATCTGATATCTGTGCACTTGCCTGTGCCACAGATTGTGTTGCACACCAACTGGGTGTGCTGCATGAAGGACAGAAGCACAGAAATGTTGAGATAATGGTGTGATTGGCTACACATAATGAAGGTGTGTTATCTGTGGTACAGTCTAGACCATCCCTGGCCTCGACAGTACTACAGCAGTGCCATAATACAAGCAGAGTTCTTTGGGCTTAGCTGACTGCCACATGGAGAGGCAGGCCCCATCTGAGCAGAACAAACCTTGTCCATTAGGCATCATAGGATCATAGGAAGTTACTAGGCTATTAGCCCTGAGACCCTTATAAGCCTAGCCAAGAATTTAGCCCATGCAAAGACAAATCCATACCTGATGCCCCTGTCCAGCAGGAACATGGGTGGAATCCCAGGGATGTATTTTCTATTTCCCATCCAGCTATCCAGGTTATGGTTATATGGTCAAAAGTAAATGACAGCTTTTTACAAGCATTAACTGAGAATCAAACCCACATCTCCTGCATAGCAGGCAAGAGTTCTACCACTACACAACTTATTTAACACAAAGAAGTTAAAACAGCACCAATGTAATCGACAGGCTTCAAACCTGTGGGGGAAACCCAATGGATTTCTAGTCTATCACCTTAACCACTCAGCCATGATTACAACATATCATTCTCCATGCAGCAGTGTGCACACACTTCTGCTGTGGGCCTGGCAGTCACAACCAGACAGTCAAGTCACAGTCATGCTTTTTCTCACAGTGTATCTCCACATGCTGGCATCACCCCACCATTCTCCAAAGAGAAGCAACCTGGGCCAAGAGTTCTCATATGTGGTAGAGGCAGACCAGACCACATTGTGAGCTGGCAGTGTGGATGCCCTAGACTGCATTACAGTAAAACTGAGAGTTGATTCAATTTGTCCAGTACTGTCAGTCTCATTCTGTAGTGATGATAATTGCTGTGCAAATCACTGACAATGTCATCTGCTGTGTCCATTGGCAAGTCTGATGCCATGACAGTTCAACAGTTTTGCTAAACATAGCTGACTTCATTTATTACATTACTTTATCCATATTTCACAGTGATATATTTTGCTTGTGATATTGAAACTGTTCTGCATTATGTCCTGAGCTGGTTTCCTGTTTGCATCTTTATATAGTGCACAGATAGGAATGTGTTGTACAGATGAATGTCCTGAACGTGTGGCCACACCCTATATCACCCATGCCTGTGTCTTCTGACCCTTATGTCCTCCTGCGACTCTTCCAATACTTATGGGATGTCATCTTCAGATGTCTGACATTCTTGGGGTAGTTCACCTACACCTGCAGCTGGAAGACCACCATGTGCTGCTGTTAACATGTTAGGTTGCATGGTGCACATAGTTATCATTTGTGCTGCCTTCTTGGGTGTGTTTTGCAGTCCACCCCTGATGTGTCCAGACAGCTGAACCTAGCTTTCAGTACACAGAACACATGCTTAATGGTATTTGTTGTTTGTTGTTGTTGTGTGCACTCATTTGTAAGCCTTATCTGCAGGGTTTGGTGATTCTCTGTTCACAGTCATTAGCCACAGCTTAAGTGGATAACCATAGTCACATGTTGTAGTGAGTAAACGCACATGTTGTCAGCATGGATATCGATGGGAAGAACTTCCTCAGCTTGCAACCTAGCTTTTTTTTTCCTCTCCTTACCCAGCAGTATTCCCTCAAGTATTTCACCTTGCTGGAATGTGGTGTGAGCCATCAGGGTGCATTGCCATGGTGTTTGTTATGCTGCCACCTGCTGCACACATGAACTGGGAGTTCAGGGAAGGACAGCCCTTTCTGTTAATGTGTCTATCTGCTTCTGGATGATAGGGATGAGGGTGCAATCTATTGCACCAAGTGCATGCTGGAAGTTTGCAAGGTTACAGAACTAGTGCATTACAGTTCTCCACATCATAGGGCTAGATGGAAAGAGCAAGTGGGCATCCTCCTTGCTGCACATTGCTGCCAGAAATTTTGACAGTATATGGTCTGATGAAGTGGAGTTGATCCATGAAAGCGCTTACCTGTTATGTTCAATAAAGGAATTTAAGAGTTCACAAGGACTACTATCATATGACAGCTGTGTTTGGAACCTTTGCTTTTTTGTGACATTACATTTGTTTTGCTTTGTGATTCCTTCATCAACAGCGGGGTAAATTTTTTCTCATCTTTATATGGCTGGCAGCTGTCTGTGACACTCCTACATTATCTTTGGAATGTTGTAGATGCAAGTACACACAGACTGAGACACACTTTTTTTCATGGAGGATGGGGGTTGCCTTGCAATGTCCACACAGACATGCACGGGGCACACATGTTGCACACAGCCTGCACCAGCTGTCTGTCTAGGCAATACCTGTCTCTTATTTCTTGACCTGATAGTTAGTTTAGTTGCAGCCTTGTTGTCACTCTAGTTGGCTGCCTTCTAGGGTGCACAGCCACATTGTCATCCATGGCTTATAGTACTGCAACCTATTGCAGTTCATTTACTACAGGTAGCTTATTTTGGTGGTATTATTATGGATTCTGTTGTTTTCCATAGTAATACCTTCTGTTCCTTGTAATCTGGTATAGCATACTCTAAGGATTTCAGGAACGGAGTTGGCATTGCAGTTTGTTGCATTTAAATTGCGTTGGGTGCACACAATGTGTTTTGGAATCCAATGGATATGCATGAAATCTGTAATTATGCTACACTGAATAGTGAAGTACTCATACTGCTTGCAGTGTGTCTTATTAAATCACATCCACATCTGAAGTCTTCCTTTGGCATGCTGCACTGTCTGCAAATGGCCCTTTTGTGGAACATTTTTATCTTCCCCATGAAGTCTCATTCCTGTTAGTATAAGATTTCTAAGAATGTTGTATACAGAAGACAAGATGTGGTTTACATTATTTCCTTAGTGATACATACTATAAATGTATCTAAAGTGATGAAAGTTTAATTAAGTTGATTATGATGTATGTCTAGAGTTTCAGTGCTGATTCACTTGTAAGTAGTTATGTATGCACAAAATAGTTTTTAGTTTTCCTTGCCTGGCTGAAAAATAACAAAATCCATTGTACTGTATACAGGTTACTCACAGAGTAAAAACTATGCAGATTGTTAAAACAAATCTACTGGCTAATCTATTTGCAATACCTTTTTAAAAATATTGGTGTCAGAGAGTACCAAGTATCTTCTGGCACGCAAAATCAATAGAACATGTTATCAAATGAGCACGTTCATAATGCTGTTCCTTCTTTACATCTGCTTCCTCTTCAGCTGATTGGCCTGCTGAAGTAACTAATTGAGCATTCTGTATTAGTCTGCACTATTCACTGGCAAATTATAGGAACTGAAAATAAATGATATCTGCCTGTTGTTTATACCACTCTGAATTAAGAATGATGTTTGGTAATATCTAATCAATAAGACGTGAGAGTTTAATCAAGTTGTCCTTTTATTCAGTAATACAAGAAAGATGCCTTATTATCAGATTATTATTATACAATGCCAACTCCGAAAAGACGAGAAACGTGCACGCTTATTGGCCAATCCAACCAGCGTGCACATTGTAAATCCAAAGTAATCTAAATTAGAAATCCGCCACTAAGAAATCATGCAACTCTGCCTTTGTTTTTGGAGATGACATTATATAATAGTGATATTAATCCTTGTTCGTTTGCCATAAAATCAGATGTCTTCAAAAAAATGAGACGCCATCCTTCTTTGTTGCACTGCACCCTCATTTTGAATTTTAAAAAAGTCAACGTTCAGCACTAAAAAAGACTTATCATACTTTATCGTTAAGACTTTTTTAATACTGTGGAATCACAATAGTTAATCAAATGAACTTCATGTCGGCATGAAGAAATAGTTTTAAAAGTGCTACAAGCACTTCCCTTGATAAATAATACAAAATCACACTAGTTCTTCAAAGTAACATTTAACCATGGTATAAGGCTCCTAGTTGAAGCAGTTGGTTAAGTATTCCACATGTTGATGAATAAAATAGACTGGCGGTGAGGCGATTGAATGGGAGTTGGAGCATTTTTTTTTTGTCTCTTTGGGTTGTATATTTTGAAGGCCCTAGTGCAAGTGGATAGGTATAGTGTTTTTGAACCTTATTTTTATTTATTTATTTATTTCAGGTATGGCATGTATGTGTATTTTACTCATGTTTTGTATACGTGTACATTACATTTTTTTTGTTTTGCCACAAGCACGTTGCTGTAGAAGTTTTTTCTCCTCGTATCAATGCTGTAACATAGTTCATGATTTCTTGGCTTAACCGGGCTACCTAAAAAAAATTGTAAGCTGTTGTGATATTAACAAGAGTTTATTAAAACACTGCTATTTAACTGCACCCTTTGCCGTACACACCTGCTTTGGGTAATGAGTAATGACCACGTACCATTGATTTCATGAGAGGTGGACTCCAGCTCTTCCGGGAATATGAATTAATAAAGTAGGGAAAACTAGTTAATAAACATGTAATAACTAGTCCTTGTTGACTAGCTGTGATCTTGTGCTGCTGGTTCAGTTGGTTCTGGCTAATAGAAATGTATGCTCATTAACGTGGTTGTACATACCTCTCAAATGTCCCTGATTTCGACTCAAATTTCAGCTCTGTCCCTCTTAATCCCTCCTAAAAATTGGTGACTTTTGGAGAAAATGTAGTCAATTATACTTAATAAAAAATGACAATAATTACAGTTATAGCTTACTTTTACTTCAAAAAATAAAGATTATACAATGTCACCTCCTATTGTTTGGAATATAATTCTCAAAAGTTCAAGACAAAACAGAGGGGCTGTGGCTAACTACATCAAAGTGTGGACTATTTTAGCTCACAAAAAGTGGAAGAATGCAAAGTAAGGCAAACAAAAACCTAAATAACAAAAACACAAACATAACACAACACAAAACTAACCTCATTGTATAACAGCAATAACCCATGGCTGGGTGTGGGTAATGCTGGATTTACCCACAGTTGGCTTTGTTTGGTTACTCGGAGCTTCACCCTCGTGACCAAACCACACCAACTGTGGGTAAATTCAGCATTACTCACACCCAGCCATGGGTTATTGCTATAATAATAGTATCACTTTCAAGCAAGATTCCTTAAATAGGTGAAGGAGTAGAAAGATGTCAGTGACATACCTCTCAACTGTACAGATTTCTGTAGAATGTCCAGGTTTTTGCCTCATATTTTTGGTCTGTTTCTCATAAAAATTGTTTTATTGATAAATCACTGGGATGATCTAAAAATTAAAGTAGCTAAATAATGGCATTCATTTGAGTTTCAGACTTCATAGCCTTCAGAATATGCATGCTAACACAAATCCTGTTATTCCAGCAACTTTCTAAGTTTATAAGAGCAAAATTTAAAATGTGTCCCTATTTCTGTAGATTTGTCCTCCTATTATGTTAGGCTTTCTCCAGACTTCTTCTACTAAGAGGTTGAGAGGTATGTATCGTTAGTGGTGTGAATTATTTTTCAGACAGTGATGTGGTTTCCCATAAGACAGAAAAAATGTCTTGGTATTAATACCTGTTCATAAGTAAATTTGTAGGTGATTATTAGGCTAAAAGCACCAGGAGGAGGCTTTTTAAGCCTGGCCATGCTTCTCAAATGTATGTGACAAGTTTTGATACCCTAGTGTTATTTTAAGGGGTATATGTAGACTTGAACATGGGTGATTAATCATTTACATGCTGCCTCTATCCAGTACAGACATACATGCCAGACCATGAGTACATTTCTGATTCTTTATCCACTGGTCCAAGTTACACTTGAATTGAGTTAGGGAAGAACTCTGCTTCACATGGATGGGAAGCCTGTTCCAAAGAAGGGGTAGACTCTGAGACACATATCTGTCCCTCTAACATTCTCTAGTAATGTTACAGAAGAGATTTAGGTCCCTAGACTGTCGATTCTGTTGCAATTTGTTTTGTAGATGTACAACAGATCCATCAGGGTGGGAGAAGATTATGCATTGTATGCAAGGCATAGATCGCCTATCAGTAGTCTGTAGCAGACAGAGTACAGGAGTAGAGCATTGGTGTAATTTGAGTAGGACATGTTGTTTATTCCCTGTATTCTTTTTGTGAGTAACCTCAGCAGAAGCTCCAGTTGTTGCATATGTCTGATCATACATACAGAAGAGGGGGCTGTACTTAATGATTGGTCTGATGAGGGCTGAGTTTAGCTGAATATTGACATCCTTGAACCCAGGTGCCATACCTTTACTTATAAGTTACACAACATAGATTATTTCCTTACTACCATAGGCATAAGATGGTTAAAGGCCAGCTTACTATCTACATGTGCTCCCAAATCCATAGTCACTGGCTCTATCCTACGGGGTGCATTATCAATGTGAAAGTTTCCAGGTATAGCCATCTTCCTTTAGGATACTATTATGCATTTCTTGGTATTGAGTTTTAGACTGTCTTTCTGGCACCACTTATTGGTGTGTGTCAGTTCTTCTTGGTGGGTATTTTTGCCTTTGGGATATTCTATGACTACAGCTAGTTTGCTATTGTCTACAAACTTGATCAGCCGGAGGCTCTTGATATTGGCCTTGACTTCAGAGAAGTAGATGGCAAAAAGAAGTGGCTGCAGCACTGAGCCTTGAAGGACTCTGCTAGTGACTGGTCTTTTTGTGGAGTTTGACTCCCCTATCCTAACTTCTTGGATCATATATTTGAATCATCTGGTTATCCAGCAGATGACATAGGTTCATAGGTTCATAGGTAGGTACTAGGCTATCAGCCCAAGGGCCTATATATGCCTAGCCAACAAGGTTCCCAGGCTTACACCACTCAAGAAAGCTATTTTCCTGTGCCCTTGTCGAGCAGAGCCACAGAAGTGATCCCCGGGGTGTATTTCCTATTTCCCATCCACTTATCAAGATTTTTCTTGAAGAGTGCTAAGGAGGAAATTTGCTTGACATAGATGGGTAGCTTGTTCCAGAGTATGGGAAGACTCTGGGACTGGAATCTATCCCTCCAGCATGTCCTGTTTATTGTGGTGACAAGGTTTAGGTTCCTAGAGCATGTAGCTTGGAGGGATTGGGATTTCTTTAGGTGTAGCATGTCCAACAGCTCTGGGTTTGACATAGCTTTATATGTTAGGCAGAGATCACCTCGGAGTAGGCAATATGCTATGGAGTAAAGCTGGAGTTTTTTGAGAC